>NW_028143013.1:394684-443397 GCF_977018435.1 Lepisma saccharinum | reverse complement strand
AGGCAGAGGTTCCTGGAGAATCGTAGGGGGTACCAGGTGGAACAGGTTGTTCCCCCTACGAATATTTCTTTGAAGTAATCTGGAAAACAATATATATAGGTTAAAATATATATCCTGGTCAGATATCAACCCTAAAAGAACAGAGTTATTACTTATGCGATGTATTATAACAGGAAAACACTATACGCAGGGACTGCAGTTGAAACCTACTTTCAGTTTCAGTTTCAGTTCGGCTCGGAATGAAACATTGCGGTTCACTTTCAGTTCTCGAACTGAAACTGGAATGGAACCGGAGTATACATATATGTCCGAACCAAAACTGGAATGATCTGATGTTTTACGTCCAGTTCGGCCCGGAATGAAACCATTCGGTTCATTTTCAGTTCTCGAACTGAAACTGGAATGGAACCGGAATATACATATATGTCCGAACCAAAACTGGAATGATCTGATGTTTTACGTCCAGTTCGGCCCGGAATGAAACCATTCGGTTCATTTTCAGTTCTCGAACTGAAACTGGAATGGAACCGGAATATATATGTCCGAACCGTAACTGCAATGGTATGAGGTTATAGTTTCAGTTTGGCCCGGAATAAAACCTTTCGTTCACTTTCAGTTCTTGAACTGAAACTGGAATGAAATCAGAATATATCTATCCGAACCGTAACTGAAATGATCTGGGGTTTTGGTTTCAGTTCGGCCCAGATTGAAACCTTTCGGTTCACTTTCAGTTCATAAAACTGAAACTGGAATGAAACCGGAGTATATCTATCCGAACTGTAATTGGATGGTCTGAACTTTCACTTCCAGTTTGGCCCGGAATGAAAGTTTTCAGTTCAGTTTCAGTTCTCGAACTTAAACCGTTTCAAGACCCAAATGTTAAGGATCTGGGCGCGTTTTGCTATGTTTGAAATCGAGAAAAATACTGAGTAACTTTTACATTTTCTTCATTTAAGAACTGTATCTCATATTGTACTGACAATTGTACTTTTTTTAATTATCTGTGAAATGAAAACGAAAAGTTTATATGAATCCGCAGCGTCACTTTTAACTCAGTTGATTCAGTTCAAAATGGCATCAAAAAATGGGATGAAAATTAACTGTGAAAAAGTTACGTATCTTCATTACAGTAACCAAATTGTAGTTAATCAAACATACTTCTGAAAGTAGCGTATGACATCACAGTACAGTAACCAAATTTTAGTTAAACAAATACATTTATCAAAGTAGCGTATGTCATCACAGTACAGCAACCAAATTGTAGTTAATAAAACATATAAAATTCTATGTGAGCTGTGGCTAGCTTCATTAGTGTGTCCATTTTCCCTCAAAACTACATCAATAAGATTCATACACATTAGATTTTCCTATGGCAGCAAATTTTCCAAATCATGTAAAATGTCATTTACTCTTTTGTATGTAATTACATACTTTTGTTTGGTTTTCTGAAAATAGAAAATTAAAATAAAATAGTGTATGAACTGTTAATTTACGAGAAATAATCAATAAGCATCTATCCTCGATGGATATCTTCACACCTACAAATAACCACGGATTAAAGAAAAAGCACTTAAAAATATGCTTGACAAACTTTGGTTTATTGTAAATGATACATGTCATAATTTTGTAGTACGAGTTCCTCCTCCTCGTATGTAACATAGTATTTGCACTTTAACAGTTATTATTTAAATTTCGAATAAAAAGGGAAATTAGGGCATACATAAATCTTACAATATTAAAATTTTAAATGTCTTTCCAAATGAGAATTATGAAAAACGACAGCATACATGTGAGCATGAAAGACAATGACTATTCACCTTCCTCCTCGACGAACTCGTAAACACTATACTGGAGCTAATAGAGGAACTGAAAGAATTTTCATCTTGGTCTAAGACTGGCAAGTGCTGATCAGAACTCTTTCGGAATAAAGCATTCGTCCGCAAGACCATGAGATCATTAAGTGTTGGAGAGGATAGGTTGTACCTCAAATCTGACATTACAAACTTCACACTTGAGAACAACCGCTCCACGCTTACCTGGGTGGCTGGTGCAGCCAAAACCACCGGTGTCGGGAAAAATGCGCCCGGGAAAAGTGCGCTCTCGCAATAAAAGTGGAAAAAATGCGCTCTCCCTAGAGTAACCACAATGAAAAGTGTGAAAAATGCGGCTTGCACTTGCCTTCACCAGTTCCCCATTGAAAGAAAATGTATTGTGGTTTAAGCCGATAGTGTGTCGATCAAACTTCTTTCGTGACCGCAGAACCAATGACTACCACTCTTGGACTGCGCTGCAGCTGTGGTGAAAAACACGATTCCAATGTGGATTTGATTAATATATTGTATGAACAGGGTTACTTATAGTATCTGGATTTAAACAGTTTGATGGCATGGCAGTCGGGTAGGAGGCCACGTGATTTGTTGGGAATGGGAATGCAATGCGATGTAAGGGACTGTTGGAAAATACATACTTCCTGTTCCCTTCCTACAGGTGGTGACGCAATAGAAACTGGACCGGACGGACGTAGTGAATAGTGAGTCACCTACTGACTATTTGAATCAACAATGTTATTTTTTTATGTTGTAACAATATTACATTTATTTTGTTATAATTGAAATCTGGGCTATAAAATATGAAAAATGACACCAAACACGATCAAGATATACGAATTACAAACATATTGCCACTCAGAAGTAATAAATACGTATCCGTATTATTATGTAGCGTATTGGAAGCAATGAGTTCGTGTTTGGTGTCATTTTTCACACTTATTTCATACAATTTTTAGGTATATAAAATATTGAGAATTCAGGGGGTACACACAAATATTCAATTCTGTCAAGGGGGACTCTCAGGCAAAAAAAAATTGAGAAACACTGCCTTAATGGCATTTCGGATCTATCTATTTCCAAATATTCGGATCTGGCAGCCCCCAAAATACCAAATTGTTCACTACGAAGTTTTATTCCGAAACAAAACTTAAACTGAAAGTACACGGAGGGTTATGGTGCACCAGAATGTAGCGGAACATTTCAGTTCAGGTTCGGGTGCGAACCGAAAGTGTTCACAATGAAGTTTCATTCCGGAACTGAACTGAAACTGAAAGTACACGGAGGGTTTTGGTGCACCAGAATGTAGCGAAACATTTCAGTTCAGGTTCGGGTGCGTACCGGAAATGTTCACAACGAGGTTTCATTTCGGAACTGAACTGAAGCTGAAAGTACACGGAGGATTATGGTGCACCAGAATGTAGCGAAACATTTCAGTTCAGGTTCGGTTGCGAACCAAAGTGTTCACAATGAAGTTTCATTCCGAAACTGAACTGAAGCTGAAAGTACACGGAGGGTTATGGTGCACCAGAATGTAGCGAAACATTTCAGTTTAGGTTCGGGTGCGAACCGAAAGTGTTCACAAAAAAGTTTCATTCCGGAACTGAACTGAAACTGAAAGTACACGGAGGGTTATGGTGCACCAGAATGTAGCGAAACATTTCAGTTCAGGTTCGGTTGCGAACCAAAAGTGTTCACAATGAAGTTTCATTCCGGAACTGAACTGAAGCTGAAAGTACACGGAGGGTTATGGTGCACCAGAATGTAGCGAAAAAGTTCAGTTCAGGTTCGGGTGCGAACCGAAAGTGTTCACAATGAAGTTTCATTCCGGAACTGAACTGAAACTGAAAGTACACGGAGGGTTATGGTGCACCAGAATGTAGCGAAACATTTCAGTTGAGGTTCGGGTGCGAACCGAAAGTGTTCACAATGAAGTTTCATTCCGGAACTGAACTGAAACTGAAAGTACACGGAGGGTTTTAGTGCACCAGAATGTAGCGAAACATTTCAGTTCAGGTTCGGTTGCGAACCGAAAGTGTTCACAATGAAGTTTCATTCCGGAACTGAACTGAAGCTGAAAGTACACGGAGGGTTATTGTGCACCAGAATGTAGCGAAACATTTCAATTCAGGTTCGAGTCCGAACTATAAGTCGAACTGGAGCATGTTTCAGTTCGAGTTCAAATTCGGTTCGCAGTCCCTGACTATACGGCGATTTAAATATACTACCTTAAATTTTATATGATTTGGGATAAACTGAAAAAATAGTAACCTTTGTTTGTATTGCTCGAAAGCTGCTTGGAACCTTCTCCGGTTCTGGGTATAACGAGCGACAAACATCCGCTCTACCATACCCTCGACGAAGAAACGCTATAAGTTCATCGCCGAAACCAGAGAAGTAATTTGTCTGCTCCTGTTCAATATCTTCTTGCTCCTCCAGGAACCCCTCGACGATCCCGGTCAGCTCTGCGTAACTCTCCACATTAGCAACGCCTATCTGGTATTGATAGTACGCGTTGCGCAGAGCGTCACCATGCGCCATCATCCGCTCCTGAAAATATATGTGTATTAATATGTGATTGTAATTACAGTATGTATAAAATATTAAATAACATATTCTGTATATTTTCCAGATGACAACACTTCCCCTAGAATTCAGCCTGTTATATGGTGACGTGAAAAAGGAGACGGATGTGGAAGAACGGAGAAGTCTATGGAGCAAAGTGTATGGACGACAAGTGGAGAAACAGATTGCATGCTACGTAAATTTCTGTGAAGAGAATGGTTTAGCCGAAGATCTACTGGGAAAACTGGAAGAAACTTTCAGGGACATGGAGATACGAATATTTATAATTATTTTTGCTGGTTAAATATATGTTGGATAAACCTTCGTCACTTCATTTCTCGTGAAATTCTAGCCTGATTTGATATATCTATTACATCAACCCTTTCCTTTGAAATTTTTGCGTTGACTTCAATATGGCGGTCAACAATATGCCGGACCTGCGCTTGAAACACACGGCTAGGAATCTCCCTGTGCCTAACCTATTTCTTTCATGACCAATTATACATAGGATAACTCCTTTATATTTTGTAGGTGGTGTTAAGAGGCATTTGAATTGTCATAGTTCATATAATGGGGCTTTTATCAGTCACATAGTTACACATATTATTTTGTATCTTCTGATCCCATTGCAGTCCCAGAATGATTTTTTGATATGTTTTATGGTATGGTATGGGGGACCAAATATATTTTTTTCATGATTTTTGGTGATGACATGTTTTGAGATATTCAAGGTCAAAGTTCAAGGTCACGTGACAAAATTATATTTTTATCTAAAAGTAGACTTGTTATATATCACTGGAAAGCTTGTTCAATTCCCTGTACAATAAGCTTTATTCGAGCTTTCTAGGCGAAATAGAGGCGGAGTTACAGGAGATTTAGTATAGCTGATCGGGCTCAAAAAGGGCTATTTATGCTAACTTTGACCTTGAATAATTTAACAATTACAAGACGCACGAAACTAAAAAAAAATCATAGTTACTAAGTTCCATTCATAGTTTCAACTCCCCAAATTTCATAAAAATCGGAGATGGTCAGGTTGTGGGCTGTGTTGATTTCATATGGAAAGACTCATAACTTGATTCACACTACTTCCTTGTTACACAGTTTTTTGCCAGCAAGAATACAGCCTTCTAAATGATGATAACGCTAGATCAAAATTATTTTATTGTGAAACATGAGGATACAGAAATTGTTTTTAAACATACGAGGGTATGGTAGAATATGTGGTACCTTCGTGAGGGTCTGGTCGATTGATCGAATGACGGATTGAACTGATGTTTCAAGTCCGTTTTATGCACTGTGAGACTAATTGGGAGTACAATCGAAAACCACTATAGACCTCCAGAGGGTATGGAAACAGGGTCCCATGGGACAGGACCTACAGTGTTCAATTAGAGTCGGCAGGTCACGATCCATCATATCACAGTCCGGTCACTGTTCGGTTATGGTCCGGACAGGTTTTTCAAGTTTTTAAATTTACCTACCATAGCTAGCTGACAATGAACATCGCCGACGCTTACTAGGTAATATTATACAATTAATTGTTATCTCAGCTCGCCATGCTGGTGTGCCGATGGGGCCGCCATGTTGGTACGACCCCGGTATAGTTGGTTTTTCAAGTTTTCAAATTTACCTACAATAGCTAGCTGTCAATAAACATCGCCGACGCTTACTACGTAATATTATTCAATTAATTGTCATCTCAGTTCGCCATGTTGGTGTGACGATGGGGGCCGCCATGTTGGTACGACCACGGTAGAGTTGGTTGTTCACGTTTTCAAATATACCTACAATACCTAGCTGTCAATAAACGTCACCAACGATTAGTACGTAATATTATACAATTAACTGTCATCTCAGGTCGCCATGTTGGTGTGACGATGGGCCCCCTTCGATATATACTCTGTCGAAAGGTCTGGACGTGCAGATTCAGAATCTACAATCGCTTTCACTCTAGCTCAATTACTGAAGGAGATATGACCCTTTGAAATTTTTTCCTTCCTCGAAAATTTCAAATCTCTATATCACCGTCCCTAATTGAGCTAGAAGGATGGTTCGAACGTCATCGGACTTAGAATAAAGTCTTCTTTCCATTGAAAGTGGTTTCCTACTTCCTTTATTTTTGATCGTAGAGCTGTAGGACGATTAATATAAAAAACATCTGTTAAAGACTGTCAACGAGTTCCGAGAATTTCACATGGGTTTCATATCAGTCAGGAAAACATATACTAAAGACGTTTAACCATTTTCGAGAATTTTACATGAGCTTTCATATCAGTCACAAAAACATCTGGTGAAGACGGTTAGCTATTTCCGGGAAGATTATACGTATATCAATCACAGGTAAAAAAACATTAGTAGGTTGTTACAGATTCCCGAGAAGTTTACAGATCAGACAGTAGAACCGTTAGGAATGGATATACTGTAAATAACTGTTTTGTCATGCTTGCGTATATAAAAACGATGTACATGATCATGAATGTACAGTTATCCGCTGACGATCTGTTAGTACTTTATCGTAATGGGTATTACAGAAAACCCAGACATTTACGGACGTGTTGGTGGAAATTGCCCAAAAAATTATCGCAGGAGGAAGCATCTCCTTAGTCGAGGAGTATGACCGATTACACGGAGCGTGACATCTGTACCCGACTTTCCGGAGAAGGATGGAGAGATATTTCCGAAGAGTCACCAGGCCCTTCATCGACACCACAGTCCTGAATTCCAGAACTTAGAAAATTTTAGCAAGTTCTCACATAATATAAAATTATTGTGTACAACAATCTTCGTGATGTTAAAAATGTTCTGTTTTAAGGACAGGTTGAAAATGCTTCCAAATTTATATATCTATTTTTATGATAACACCCGACAGCATTATGATGTAATACTAAACAGTGTTGGAGCATTTGCGGCAAAACAAGAGTGTCGTGAGTGTAATGAACTCATATCGTACAGACCTCATAACCATTTGTGTAAACAATTGTGATCTATGTGCCGTTTAACTCCACCGTGTGTACCTGAACAAGGTGTTCGCAGAATATGTCAGACATGTCACAGAATTTTCAAAAATGAAAATTGCTTCACGAATCATGTTTCTACACCATTCCGAAATGGTACAGTCTGTAGTGAAATCCAACAGTGTCCCCGATGTTTCAGAATTATTCTAACACACAATACATATGAAAAAGTGCATAAATCTAACATGAAATGCTGTACTGTCTGTAACTGTGTGAAACCCATAAATCATTTCTGTCACATGGCTATACCGAAACCTACACTGAATTCAAAATTCTATATATTTTCTACGATTTTGAATGTTACACAGATATTCTTTACTCTGAGAAACAAAATACCTTTCTTCATGTTCCGAATTTTATTGTAGTACAGATAGCCTGTCACGCATGTTACAAGAAAGAGGATTTTACAGTTCCATGTTCTGTTTACGGAACAAGAGAGTTTGTATTCTGGGATGACCCTGTACACATTTCTGTCCTATCTCGAATTGCAACACCAACATAACCATTTGTGCACAGAATGTACGAGGTTACGAGAGCACATTTCTATTAAGGAGAACGTTGGAAAGAGAAATGAAAACTCGTGTCATCTTAGATGGAACCAAAATTATCAGTATGACATACCAAAATCTTCACATTGTGGACAGTCTCAACTACGTTCAGACAAATCTTGTAGGTGCAGATAGGATATTAACCGCATTTCTGGAACACCTACAAAAACAGAAATTACATAGGACCAATGCCTCCTCCTTCTGCATACGGATATGAATATATGAAAACGGTTGAAGATGAACACCGTTTCATGTCTTGGTATGACATTGAATCCAAGAAAAATATACCTTTCTACAACAGAAACCAACATCTCCAATACTGCATCAAGGATGTTAGGGTTAGGTGGCAGAGCAGCCCTTGGCTGAACCTCGCCCGCTGAATAAAGAAAATGTATTATTATTATTATTATTATTATTATTATTATTATTACCCTGTTGAGACAAGAATGTTTGAAGTTAAGACAGAATTTTCTAGACATATGCAAAATATAAATTTTCAAGGATTGCTTCACAATAGCATCTGCCTGTTCATTAATTTACAGGCAGAAATTTATGCCGGCTAACACTATAGGAATAATTCCTAAAGGAGGTTATCATCATGCAGATCAGATGTCAGAGTTTCCATTGAAATGGTTAACCTATGTTGAAGAACAGAATCATGTGATACTTCTTCACGGTGGACGTACTCGTGAAAAATATGTCATAGGAGAACGTTACAAAGTGGACGGGTATCAAGCCCAACCCTGTGGCCGAGTGGTTAGCACATCGCGCTGCGACGCCAAGGGTCCCGGGTTCGAATCCCGGTCGGGCTTGGTTGTTTGTGAATGTCCATTCATCAATTTCATCATTTCATCACTCATCCCCATCTTCGCAAATTAGCCAAGAGGCACAAAACGCGAAGTAAAATAAACTAAATCAATCAATCAATCAATGGACGGGTATCACGAGGAGACGCAGACAGTGTATGAGGCGCTTGGATGCTACTGACATGGTTGTCAACGCTGCATATCAATTAACAGGGATATGTATCCGAAAGATGACAAAGATGAAACCGATCAGGACAGAAACAGCCAGAGGCATAGTGACATGTTGAACATGTTGAACACTGCAGCCTTCAGATACGAAACAACGTGTCGTAAACTTGCGGCCTTCCGTTTTGAAGGATACCTTGTCGTCACAATGTGGGAATGCGATTTCAACAAAATATTGAAAGCAGATCCTGAACTCGATAGATATCTATCGACACATCCTATCGTTTACTGCATTCCATTGAATCCACGAGACTCCTTATATGGAGGAAGAGTTGAAACTGTCAGAACTTATTACAAGATCAAGGAAATGAGAAATTACAGTACAATGATTTTATAAATCTGCACCCTTATGTGAACAAATACTGCGCCTATCCTGTCGGACATCCTACCATTTTTCTAGGAACTTCCATTCCTTCGGTAAATGAGGTTTCGAACATGGGAAGACCCATCAAATATACTATTCTGCCGCCATAAACCATTTTACATCCTGTTTTACCTACAAAAATGTATGGGAAAGTAATGTTTGTATTGTGCAAGGAATATGCTATCAGATTAAAATGTGAAGATACATGCCGGCATTTCGATCAACAACGTGAGCTTTGAGGGACTTAGGTCATCGCCGAGATACGTAAAGCGTGCAGTTTAGGTTACAAAGTGTTGTCGATGTCGGAAGTGTGGAAATATGAAACATTCATGTACAACCCTATCACACAAACTGGAGGACTTTTTGCAGGAAATGTCAACACCTTCTTGAAAATAAAACAGGAAGCGAGCGACTCACCTTCATGGTGTCAGAACGACGAGGATAAGAAGTACATACAGGAATATTTCGATAAGGAGGAAGAAAACAGTATCGAAGTCAATCCTGGAAAACGTACTCTGGCTAAACTCTGCCTTAATTCGTTATGGGGAAAGTTCTGCCAACGGGGAAACCTTTCCCAAACAACCATCATCATGGAATCGAAATATTTTCTCGATAAAATGACAGACCCAAATATAATGATCGGAGGAGTCGTATTCATCAATCAGGACACTGTCTTTGTGAACTGGAATTATGTTGAAGAGGCTGTAAGTCTAAACAGAAAAGTGAATGTGCCTATTGCAGCCTTCACAACATGCAAGGCTCGTCTGAAACTGTATGAACTTCTCGAAAAGTTGGGTGACAGGATATGTTATTGTGATACAGATTCTGTAATTTACATCGATAGTTCTGAAATGGAATACCATCCGCAGACAGGTGACGCACTAGGAGAACTCACGGATGAATTGACCGATTTCGAATCCGATGCAGTTTGTGAACAGTTTGTTTCAAAGGGACCGAAAAGTTACAGCATGAAAATAACAAAACCTTTCTCCGAATCACAGTATATCTGTAAAGTGAAAGGAGTACCTCCACATCGGAATTAGTTAATTTTGATACCATGTGCGACATGATAAACAATGATAAACCGGAAGTTATTGTGGAAAATATTTTGAGAATCAGAAGAACAAAACTGTTCCAAGTTATCAGTACAAATGAACATGAACATGAACATTTATCGTTTCCTTTCGGATACTGTGCAGACTGAAATATGCCTGTTGTAGTGCAGAGTTCGAATTCTTCTTGGGGCTGTCAGGATATAAAATGTGTTTGCAGACGGACAGACCTTCATTTCTCTTCAGAATCTGTAAGACTTTTCTTCAGCATTTTTCCTAAACTTTCCCATCCCTTCACCATAATGGTTTGCGGAGCATCAGGAAGCGGAAAAACTACTTTTACGACAAATATGGTCACCTCCATCGTTCATCTGGTCGAAGAATCCGTCAAGAAAATCATATGGTGTTACGATCAGGAAAACAGTATTCCGCAAAATATTCGAGATGTGCAATATCATAAAGGTATCGTCGATTGGCAGTCGTGGAACGGGAAAGAAAAACACTCTCATAATCCTGGATGATCGTATGATGGTTGCTCAAGGAGAAAAAGTCGCCGACCTTTTCACAAAAGGCAGCCACCACAAAAACATTTCGGTGGTGTTCATAACTTAGAATCGTTTTCATCAAGGAAAAAATTGCAGGGACATTTCGCCGAACGTGAAACATTTTGTTATTTTTAAAAATCTACGAGGTATGAACCAATTCACTGTTTTTGCACGACAACTTCATCCTCACCGCATGAAGGAATTCGAAAAAGTATATATAGATGCTACCATGCAACCTTTCAGTTAATTGTATATTGTTCTTTCACAGACAACACTGGAACCTTTACGTTATCAAACAGACATTTTTAACTAGAATTACTCAACTGCATATCTTCCTCAGGAATGTTTAAAACATCGAGATGAGGAAAACGAGGAAGACACGTACTAACAGGAATAGGCATGCGACTTCTTTCAAGAAACATTCACCTTTATTGCACGTGTTGGAAAATTCACCGACCAAAATCCGTAAATCATTTATGAAAAGTGCTCCAAAAAAGACAATTCGTTTCATCAGCGAATGCTGCCTGAACGTTTTAAAAGGGAACGTGAAAATGAAACCATCCACAAAACGTCGTCTGACACCTTACAAGAAGGTCTTACGCAATCTCGTGAAACCGAAAGTGAACATCGAAATAGGAAGAAAACTTCTTGCTCAGAGAGGAGGATTTCTTCGCTTACTTCTAGGCTGATTGTTATCGGGTCTTCTCGGTACTATCATTCCCCATTGAGAAATGTCATCTTCTTACAAAAAAAAAATGATCGTCCTTTCACCGGAACAGTTAGCACGTATTCGTGGTTCCGACTCGTCTGTAACTCAAAAATTATCCGTTCTAAATAAGAAGATGAATGATATTCTAAAATTGAAAAATATAACAGACGATCAAAAATGGCGTCTTTACAGAAAGGAACTGGACAAGTATTTATGGTCGAGTCGAAAATCCAAAGAAACCATTACAGATTCCGATTCCTATTGTTCAAAATAACGACGGTTCGTCTACTATTTCACCAGGATCGACGTATTTTCCTCCGAACCTGGCAGATACGTTACCCCGTAATACACGTCATGAGTTACAAGATATCAAGGATCAGTACCAATCTACGGCACAACATTTGATAGACGAACGTCAGGAAAAAACACTTCTGGATCCGAAGACGCTGAGCTTCTCATTCTCGTCAACGGAAACCGTTGGACCGTCTCGTCGACAGAAACAGAAAAAGAAAAAAGTGGCCGAACGTGTTTCCAGAAAAACTATATCTTTTCTGAGAACACCTGACGCATACAAGCTTGTTCCTCTGAGAAAAAGCCGTAGACAGAGAGATGAGTCACAGGAATCCCTAAATTGAAACACGATAAAATTCTCACCAAAATATATTACGATCCCCGACACCGTGCTTCATTCTCATCTGTAGATCGTTTATGGAAAACGGTACGGGATAAAAATATATCCCGCGTTACGGTGAGAAAATGGCTGATGCATCAGGAAACATACACTCTGCACAAAACTGCAAGAAAAAGGTTCCGTCGAAGCTGGAGGGAAGCTGATCTCAATGACATGACATCGATACAAAAACATAACGATGGATACAGATATCTTCTGACAGTCATCGACGTATCTGCAAAATACGCCTTTGCATTACCGCTAAGAAATAAAACAAGTACTTTGGTAATCGAAGCTTTCAAAACTATTTTCGAACAAAACAGACGAAAACCTGTCACACTACAGACTGACCAAGGAACAAAAGGTAAAGTGTTCCCCTGTGCATAGCACCACGCCATGAAGGCGTATAGGGGGTGTGGGGGTAACGCCCCACACTTTCTTGATCCGGTCGTGAGTGGGGGTGATGTGATCAGCATCACGCCCCTGACCGCCTTTACCCCCCAGGGTTTCCCCCAGGTACCCATGTTATTCGACGCTGGGTAGGCGCAGGGGCCGCTTCCACCGTTAGAAAAGTTCCCGGATTTGAACCGGCCGGGGATCGAACCCGGGACCTTGAGCATGGTAGTCAGACGCGTTACCGACTAAGCCACCGCGGCGTTCTGACCAAGGAACAGAATTTACAAATTATACATTCCAGATTTTTTTTAAAAATGAACATGTAAAATTTTCGACCGCTTCAATTTATCCTGTGAAAGCGAGTGTAGTGGAACGTTTCAACAGAACATCAAAAGAACGGATGTGAAAATATTTCACCTCAAAACAAAGAAGACGTTACGTAGATATTTTACCGCAACTTCTCGAAGGTTACAATACAGCGATCCACAGTTCCATAGGAATGGCACCTCGATATCTCAACGAGACAAACGTTTACATTGTGTGGAAACGACTCAAGAAACCCGACAAATATATTTCAGAGCCATCTTCAGATCTGAATGTCGGCGATATCGTACGGATTTCTGTCGTCAAAGGCCATTTCGAGAAGGGATACAAACAATCGTGGTCACGAGAACTTTTCAAAATCCATTCCCTTGTTCAGTGAACAACTGTACCCGTATACATATTAGACGACTTAAATAAATAGCCTGTAAAAGGTATATTTTACAAACATGAACTGCAAAAAGTCTATTCGGAACCTAACGAAGAGTATAAAATTGATAAAATTTTAAAAACCCGGGGAAAAGGTAAAAATTTGGAATACCTGGTTCTCTGGCTCGGATATCCGCCTAGTTTAGTTTCGTGAATCCAGGCATCTTCGTTGAAACAGTTATCGGAAAAATAATTTCCAAAACATATTTATATCAAAATATAACGTTACTGCGATCCACTGAGTTTTCTTCTTCGACGAGAATGGACGATAATTTCCATGTTTACCTCCCGTCATCTGCATCGGAGGAATATTTTTCAAGCAACACGCTCACCCATTACATTGTAAAACTTGCAAAACGGATCGATCTGTCTCCAGAATTGTGGGAAATCGGATTAGCAGAACTACATCATTCAACTCTATACGACAATATTTTGGAAACAGATTCTGGAACGTTAACTTTACCTGTTCGGACATATGAAAATGCTGAGGATCTGATCTCTTCCGTCATCGAATCTCTCCCCGCCGACCTGGAAATACAGAAATTCGTTCTCGAGAAATTTTGGCATTTTTTGATAAACCGTAATGGGGAACATTTGGATCTACTGTTTCTACGGATAATACACTCTATATTAACGAACAACCATTTTATTTTCCTGCAACAACATATACAATAGAGGATCTGATTTATTTCCTGAAAACAAACCCTGCTAATGTCGCTGTTTCTACTCATCTCAGGTTTTTCTTTAAAGAGTCTGTGTACAAACATCTATCCATGATAGGGGTTCCGAAGCCTGAACCTGACGATGCTCCAACAAATACCGTTACACCCATAGACGAAACTTATGCTATGCTAAATTTCGATATGACATATTGAAATCTATTTATTCTACGAACGCGATGTCCAATGACGTCGTGGATAAAAGAACCTATACATTCATGTACTCCGATCTCGGGAAACAGCAATTGGTCAGTGGAGCAATGGTACGTCTTTTACGTTTTACCCGGAAACTATATTCGGAAACAGATACATCTTGCACAGTACCCGTAGCTCATCATACATTCAACACGATTCATTACGTTTCTCTGGATAAAGGTTCGTTCGAAAGAATAGAAATTGCATTGTACGATAGAAAAGGAAATTTCCTGCCTTTGAGAAACGGTTTCGTTCCCACAATTGCTGTTTTACATTTTCGTAGAAAGCAAAGTCCTTTTAAAAACCAGTAGGTTATTATTTCTCTCAGTCTATGTCGAAAAGTGGATGTATCACCATGAATTTGCAGACCGAATATTATAGTGACCAAATCCGTGAAGGGATTGGACCCATCTACCGTTCGAGCAGAATTCAAAAAGGGAGAGGATTGGGTTCTCTTTTCGCAGGTCTCTTTAGAATGGTGAAACCTCTACTCTGGAGCGGTGCAAAAGCAATCGGAAAAGAAGCTTTAAAAACAGGCGTTAACATTATCACCGATATTGCAACAAGCCAACAAACTTCGAAAACTATTGTTCGCCAACGGGTACGTTAAGCGGGTCAAAATCTTTAAAGTAAAGCACAACGGAAAATCGACTCTCTGGTAGGTTCCGGAATAAGAAAGAGGCCTGCAAACAAAATTGCTCAATTGATGTTAAAACGCTCATCCACCCGTATTAGAAAATAAGCGATCCGTAAAAAAACACGCATCCAAAAAACAAAGGAAAACATCCACAAAATCTAGAACACGTAAAAGAGACACCAGACAGAAGACCGCAGGAAAAGATATTTTTGGATAATGATGGAGGATAACACTTGTATGATCTCGCAGTTTGACCTCTTCCGGAAAAAACGTATTCAGCAAAATGTCGAAAAAACTTACACAGTCACCTACAAACCTATCGCTTCCATCGATAATCAGTGTGTGATACAGTTTGTCATACCGGGGGCAGGAACGGATTTCCTCGATCTCGATCTTGCATCTGCCTGTCTCCGTCTGCAAGTGCAGATGGTCAATTAGGATGGGAGACCCATGAGTGCTTCCGAACCCTCCAACGCCCTCACAAAAAACTGTGTGGTTTCAAATGATTTTCTCCATTCACTTTTTTCACAATGTACAGTGACTCTCAATGGTATTGCTGTAACGACTTCCGATAACAATTACGCATATAAATCAATCTTTGAAGCAAATATCAATTACGGTAGCGATACTGCAATCACACATTTCACAAACGCCTTGTGGTATTCGGACATACTTGAACATCAAGATAAAATCACTGCCGACAACAAAGGTTTCACCAACACAAAAAACTTTTTTCCAGTATGTTCCGACAACCCGAAATCCTGCGGAAGTATCAGCCACAGTCGAACTTATGGGTAAACTTCACATGGATTTCTTCCACCAGCCTAAATACCTGATCAACGGTGTCGAAGTACGCATCGATCTAGCCAGGTTACGTGACGATTTTTACATCTGGGGATACCACACTTCACCTACCACCAAAATAAACATTTTAAATGCTGTTCTCGAAATGAATCACATCATTCCTACTCCTACCACCAATTTGGCCACAGAGAGAGCACTCTCTTACGCTCCTGCTCATTATCCGTTCACCAGAAGCGTCATCAAAGCTATTCTTACGTTGCCGGAACGCAGCAGATTTCGATCGATATTGCTTTTCAAGGTCCTTTTCCGAATGTTGTTCTTTTTGCTATGGTATCCACCGCCAGCTTTCTCGGAAACTGTAAGAAAAATCCGATCGACTTTAGAAGTTATAACCTATCTTCTTTCCATCTTGTGAAAAATGGAGAACTCATTTCTTCCGAGCCCTTGCGGATCACCACAGGAGAAAACAGCGGATTGATAACACGTGCCAATCAAATTCTCTTTTCCGGTACAGGCATTCACCACTCCAATTACGGACACCAGATCACACGGAAAATGTTCGAAAAAGGATCCTTTTTTTTTCTTATTTACGACTTCCAAACCTGTTGACACACAATTGTCCCCCCCAAATGTTAGACGGATTTTACCCTGAGAGTATAAAGCTAACCGAAGACTTCAATATTATTATACGTTTTCGAAAACATAAGCAACATGAACATTCCCTTACAGGAAGTATTGGCCATGACATGCGGACATTACTGTTGCGTGTATGCTTATTGCAAAGCGCGTCATGTCACAACCAATGATGTCAATCACACATTTCCACCCGGCATCAGTGAAGATGGATATATCCTACACCGTTTCTGTCAGATCTTCAAATGTTTACCCCATTCCACGTGCCCCAGAGGGGAACGAGTGTGTTGTACTATCCAAGCGATCCGGGGCCGTGTAATGAAAAAATCTATACGGGTGTTTCGTAAGTTCGTTTACAACGCTTGGGAGGTGATCGTACGAGAGAAAATAAGGTGGAAAGTTCATGTAACGAAATTCCGGAAACGGCTTTGTTGCCAAGTTATTGACGTTTGAGAACGTGGGAAAATGATTTTCCGAAGTGAATTATCGCAATCGGGTGGAGAGAAGTCGTCGGTGTTGGGCGGTCCACTAAGAAATTGGGTACGCTCTTGTCAAAAAATCACGCGACAATGTTGTGCAATGTCGGCTCAAGGGATTCCCCAAAGGACGCGAACGAAGATGTTGACGGGAGTGGGATGGGTGTGCGTTCTGCGTGAGCTAGTATCGACGAAAATTGTCATGTGTTGAATGGCAACAAAAAACAAAGAAAATTTCCTGAGCGAAGGGCACCATGACGTAAAAACGAAAAAAATGAACTGTCATAGGTTGCATACCCTGAAGGGCACACAGTATGCTTAATGGAGATGTGAAGGGAACCTCATCACAGACGGTTTTCAAAGTGTCCACCATGTACTTCCAAGCAGAGGCGACAACGGTGAATCAAGGATTGTCTAGTGCGACCCAACAACACCGGCGTTACTGCTATCGATGCTGCAGCTACATTGATACGGGCAACGAGGTCCTCGGCTGACACGACAGGTGTTTCGTAAACGAGGCGTTTCATCTCTCCCCAGAGGAACAAATCCAGGGGCGTAATATCAGGCGATCGAGGTGGCCATGGCACAGGCCCTCCACTGCCAATGCACTGGTTGTGGAATACGGTACTGAGGAAATGGCGCACATTCCGATCGAAATGTGACGGTGCACCGTCATGTTGAAACCACAGTCTTTGTCTCAGTGCCAAAGGCACGTCCTCTAGTAGTTCAGGCAAAACCTCACTGAGAAATGCTTGATAAGTGGTTCCACATAGGCGAACAGGGAGAATGTACGGTCCAATCAAATGGTCATGCAGTGTCCCGCACCACACATTCGCTGCAAATCTGTGCTGATGATGTGCCACTAGCATTGCATGTGGATTTTCATGTTCCCACACGTGACTGTTTTTACTATTGAACACACCAATTTTCGTGAAGAAAGCCTCATCAATCCATAGTACCGTATTCTGCAAATTGGGGATCGTTTCAATTTGATGAACAAACCATTGGCAAAAGTCCTCACGTAGGCCAATGTCCCGAAGTAAAAGGTCTTTCACTTTCTTCAATTTGTACGGGTGCATCCCCTCTTCTGCCAGGACTCGCCATACATTCACATGGGAGGTGTTTCGTTCGTGGGCTAGTTCGCGCGTACTGGTGCCTGGATGATCCATCACTGCAGTTAGCACATCTTCCACAAACCGTCGTGTTCGCACACTTCGCGGTCGTCCAACTTCTCGACGAGGTGGCAACACTGATCCTGTTTCCCGGAGTCGAGTGTCTACAGTTTGAAATAAGGTTTGGTAACACCCTATTTGGAAAACGTACCCCATACAGACGCCTTGCAGCACGGCTATTACCTCCAGCCTCCCCATAAATCAGATGCATGTCCGCCAGCTCTTGGGACGTGTATGCAGCCATACCTTACACCGGGCTACAAGTGTTTATGGCCGTTAACACTATTGTCGGGACGCGCTAGCAAGCGGCGTGGGACCACCCACTCTGGTAGCGACGCGCTGTTGCCGGATTGACCTACTTCAGGAATCTCGCGAGCCCACAGAAACATGAGGAAGGCTGAACTACTGCAGCTCCTTATGTTACACAAACCCCAGTTCCCCATATATCGAATAGACAAGCTTGCAGAAGAAGCGGGACATACGGTGGTCCGTCTCCCGCCTTATCATTGTATGTACAATGCAATCGAACTTATTTGGGCACAGGTCAAAGGGCTGGTAGCACAGAGGAACACGTTGCCACCTTTTACACCGTCTAAAATTTTGCAATTGACAGAACAGGCTATCGGGGATGTGACAGCAGATAGGTGGCGTTCGGCTATAGAACACACAAGGAAGATTATTTCCGAAGCATGGGAAAAGGAGGGAGTTGAAGAGCAGCAAATGGAGGATTTTGTAATTTCACTTGGGCGGGAAGACAGCAGTGACAGTAGTAGCTCAGATGAAGATGTTCCTTTACCAACCAACAATGAAGATGATCTTGGGATAGCGCCACTGTAATGGTAGCCGGTGAGCAAAAACAACTGATTCTTTAACTACTACTTCTGTTCTTTCATTCATTTTTTATGTTTTTACATACAGGTAGCCTCAAAGCATTAATAACACATGTACCAAATGTATCATTAATGTTAAGGAAATCGAGCAATTGCCAAGCGTTTCGTTGTAATTTATTGAACTATGTATTGCCAGAGCCTGTATTCTCATATAGCTCCCAAATTATCTCACTTCACACCCACATGTGCCTCCCCGATGGCACAGTGGTAGGGTAAGTGTTGTCGCCTTGTAATCAAGTAGTCCTGGGTTTGATACCCTGTCGAGGCACATAGTGGTTCGGATCCCACTTCCATCTGTATGTCCATTCCAGATTAGCTGTAGTGTGCATAAAGTGGACTTTAAAACACCAACTCAATCAATCAATTCACACACAATTGATTTGTTCTTGATAAATTCTTCTCCGTAATACAGTAACTCAGTTCTGTAAAATTCTGTTTTGGAGGTGAATTTTTGTAGGTTCCTCAAAATATAATTTAAAAACGTTAACGAAACGAAGTTGTACGTAATTTGTTTATACGTAATTTGCCATAATTTTCAAGAAATACATTTCATTTGTACGTTCTGAAGCTTCAACAATCGCGGCGTGACAAAGAGGCGGCATGAAATCAAAGGAGAACGATTTGCCACAGTTGTACATAACAGAAGACGCATTTTCTTTTGTTGGTAGTTGTGATACGATACAACATAAGTAAAAAGATGCCGGTTGCTGATGCTTGCAATGTACCATAATAAAAACACAACAAAGGTTCTTTAAGTGAAGGTTTTCGGTTGCTGTGTAGAGCAGGAAGATAAAATGTTTCATGCTTGCCAGAATGCCCGAGCTTGCCAACAGCTGACTAGCCTGTCCATGTGTTTGTGCGAACGTGGCAACGTAGAAACCCCCCAGCCACATGGCAGCCAACGAGGAGACAGAATTTGGTCACGTTCTGCCGTTCTGCGTTCTGATTGCACGCCGCTTCTTATCGCGTCCGTACAGTAGTACACTTCACAGAACACGATGGGATGTGGCTAAGAATTAACACGTAACACTGCTAGGTCAAATGTTTGCCCAACACTACTGTCCAAGAACCTCACGTCTTTCCATTCAACCGTGAATGTTTAACAACCTGCTGCTGGCACAGCACCTGAATCACGAATGGCACAGACACGTGCGCTCCTTCATGAGGAAACCTACACTGATAGGCGCCGACTCCATGGGGCTTGGGGGGCTCGACCCCCCCCCCCAATGTTATCTATGTGGGGGCAGAGCCCCCAAAATAATTTTGCTTAAGAGAAATCTAATGTATTATTTTGCTTCTCTTGTAAAGTTTACTCTGAATTGTGCCACATGAACTTAACTTTAAATACGCATTTGAAATGTTCTAGACCATCAACTTTAAGGGGGCTGAGACCGCCAAACCATCAACTTTGGGGGAGGAGAGTATGACCAGAGACAGCAACACACATGAGTTATTACTATATACTAAGTATATAATTATGAGTATTGTTAACATTTTTACTAAAAAGATTTTCAAAATAAGATGTGCATGAACTAGGAGAGTGGATGGGATGTTCGGGCTACAAATGGCTCACATGACATTCAGAACGAGATCATTGATATATTAGGGAGATCTGTTTTGCGCTTCGTGGTAGCAGATATTAAAAGTCGGGAATATTTTGCTATTATGGTTGACGAAACTTGTGACATATCCAATTGACATTTTGCATTCGAACTGTAAATGAAAATTTTAATATTTTTGAGGAATTCATGGGCTTTTACGAGATTCCGAACACTGAAACCAAAACTTTAAAAAGGGAGGGAGTGAGTCATTCATTAATTTATTTCAATGATCAGAGCCCCCCCCCCCCAATAATTTTGACAAGTCGGCGCTCCTGCCTACACTGTTGGCGCCTCTAGCGGGTAAATGTGGTACTTAACGTCAGATCACACGGACATCCATCTGCCCTTCAGGGTATGCAACCTATGACAATTCATTTCTTTTCGTTTTTACGTCATGGTACCCTTCGCTCAGGAAATTTTCTTTGTTTTTTGGTGCCATTCAACACATGACAATTTTCGTCGATACCAGCTCACGCAGAACGCACACCCACCCTACTCCTGTCAACATCTTCGTTCGCGTCCTTTGGGGAATCCCTTGCGCCGACATTGAACAACATTGTCGCGTGATTTTTTGACAAGAGCGTACCCAATTTCTTAGTGGACCGCCCAACACCGACGACTTCTCTCCACCCGTTTTGTCATTATTCACTTCGGAAAATCATTTTCCCAAGTTTTCAAACGTCAATAACTCGGCAACAAAGCCGTTTCCGGAATTTCGTTACATGAACTTTCCACCTTATTTTCACTCGTACGATCACCTCCCAAGCGTTGTAAACGAACTTACGAAACACCCTGTATAAGATGTATGCTACCTTATCTTTCTCTCAGTGTTATCGAGACAGCTCTAGTGAAAACATCATGGAACCGACTGTGGATTGTACAGTTCTGTTCAGAGAATCTGGCACACTCGTTTGAGTTAAAGATCAGCTTCGGAGCCGCTCGAGTACAGTACAGTACAGTACAGCCGAAGTAAAGGTTCGGGGGGAAAAACAGCACTCTGCAGTGTTGCTTACCAGGAAAGTTTTCACCGGATGCAGGGAATTTTCTGACTTGCCAAGTGAAAAGAAACGGTTACAGGAAAGCATTGCATTTTAATTATTAATGAAATGCAGTGTCCAATTTTAAAAGAGAATGGTGGGAAAAAATTTAGGAAAATATGTTCGAGATAATAAGTATCCCATAAAAAAAATAAAAAATAAAAAACTGCCTCAATCCTTTTGCTTGCGAAATGCTAATGTTCATTTGAAAGCAGAGGGGAGTGGGCAAAGTCGACGTTCACCAAGAGGACCCGGGTTCGAATTCCGACCTGAGCGTGGGTGTTCTTTGCGAGTGTCCCTTCATCAATTTTCCCATATCATCATTTATCTTCTTCGTCGCGATTAACTAAAAGTGGATGAGAAGCTAAGCTAACAAAAAATAAATCAAATTGACTTTCTAGATGCGGACGGGAGGAAATAAACAATCCAAGGCAATAAGAATATCTATCACGGCCCGAATCACGTGACTTCAGGATCACTTTTGTTACTTCCTCTTACGTATGCAAACTGCTTTTCTAGCTAGTAGAGGTAATGGTTCGTTTCCGGCCATTTATTTGCTATTTATTTATTTTAAACTGTTTTCAGCTAGTTTTCTAAGGGGGGAAAGATTAAAAAAATTCAACTTTTACCATTTTTATAGTATAAAAAATAAATATGTTTTTTTTATCAAAGCTCACTCATAGCGGACAAAATTTACTTTTGAGCTTATATTAGTATATTTTAAACATATATTTACAAGTATTACATTTTTTTAAGAGAAATAGATATATTGATAGTGATTTTGAGTTATTTTTCAATGCTGTATAGTGCTGCGTATATAATTATTTCTTAAATGCGTGTATATTCTGAGTTATGAGCACTGTACAGTGCTATGTAGAGTATGTAAAATTATTTTTTAAATGTATAATATATTCTGATTAATTTTTTATGTCTGAAAATGTACATGTGTGCCTTTTTTAGAAAAAAAGAAAAAAAGGCTATATATAAAATACACTTTGGTATGTAGAATACTAATAACATATACATTTATAATTAATTTTTATTAAGTATAAATTGTTCTAACATATATTAAATATATAAAACCGAAGAAATTTTATTAAAAATATAAAACCAAATCTTTTGTTTTAAATATATATACAAATTATATAAAAGAATAACAAAAAAATGAATAACAGAAACCAAAAACAAAAACTTTTGTATACAAAAATATATACTATATTAGACATAATTAACGAAGATACAGATATTCCAATTTTTTTAGCTAAATTGAAAGAAAAAATTATAGAAACAATTAAAAATAAACTTGAAAGATGTTCTCTCAAAATATATTTTAATCTATTCTCTATGTATATAAATTTTCATAGTGAAAAAGAGCAATATATTCATCGTACCCGTGTGTTAATTTTACACAAGAGTGATATTTGTTCTTTGTATGATATTTATGAAAAAATTTGTGAAGAACTTAAGTGAAAACAAGAAACGTTCCAAGGAAGAGGTTCGGGTTGGTCACTTTGTGATACAAACCATAAACTTGAATTGAAAAATAGCAAAATATGTCCCTCTGGGGGGTGGATCTAGTTATATTGAATTACCCGATCAGATCAAAAACAAGAATGCTGTAATAAATATTCAAAATGAAGATAATAAATGTTTTCTCTGGTGCATTATAGCTTATTTTCATCCAGTATCTGACCATAAATATCGTATCTCTAATTACAATTATCCTGAATATATAGAAGAGTTTAAAAAACCTATGTCAGGCATAAAATATCCAGTAGATATCTCAGCTATTAGTAAATTTGAAAAACAATATGAAGAGTACTACAATCGACCAATAGCTGTGCAAGTTTATGGTATTGATAAAAATAATAAAATTTATCCACTGCGTCACTATCCAGCAGCAGATGGTACATGTGTTATACATTTATTATATGTTACAAAGAGAAACAAGAAACATTATTGTCTCATACAGGATCTAGGACCACAGATTAGAGGACGATTGGTACATAGTCAAATAACCAGGGACTGCGAACCGAATTTGAACTCGAACTGAAATATGCTCCAGTTCGACTTATAGTTCGCACTCGAACCTGAACTGAAATGTTTCGCTACATTCTGGTGCACCATAACCCTCCGTGTACTTTCAGTTTCAGTTCAGTTCCGGAATGAAACCTCATTGTGAACACTTTTGGTTCGCACCCGAACCTGAACTGAAATGTTTCGCTATATTCCGGTGCACCATAACCCTCCGTGTACTTTCAGCTTCAGTTCAGTTCCGAAATGAAACTTCATTGTGAACATTTCCGGTGCGCACCCGAACCTGAACTGAAATGTTTCGCTACATTCTGGTGCACCAAAACCCTCCGTGTACTTTCAGCTTCAGTTCAGTTCCGGAATGAAACTTCATTGTGAACACTTTCGGTTCGCACCCGAACCTGAACTGAAATGTTCCGCTACATTCTGGTGCACCATAACCCTCCGTGTACTTTCAGTTTAAGTTTTGTTTCGGAATAAAACTACGTAGTGAACAATTTGGTATTTTGGGCGCTGCCAGATCCGAATATTTGGAAATAGATAAGATCCGAAATGCCATTAAGGCAGTGTTTCTCAATTTTTTTGCCTGAGAGTCCCCTTTGACGTAATTGAATATTTCTGTGTACCCCCTGAGTTCTCAATATGTTATATACCTAAAAATTGTATGAAATAAGTGTGAAAAATGACACCAAACACGAACTCATTGCTTCCAATACGCTACATAATAATATGGATACGTAGTTATTACTTCTGAGTGGCAATATGTTTGTAATTCGTATATCTTGGTCGTGTTTGGTGTCATTTTTCATATTTTATAGCCCAGATTTCAATTATAACAAAATAAATGTAATATTGTTACAACATAAAAAAATAACATTGTTGATTCAAATAGTCAGTAGGTGACTCACTAGTCACTACGTCCGTCCGGTCCAGTTTCTATTGCGTCACCACCTGTAGGAAGGGAACAGGAAGTATGTATTTCCCAACAGTGCCTTACATCCAGTGGCGAAGATATAGTACAAGCAAAGCAAGCACTGCTTGCACTATTAAAATATTATTTAATGTACTTAACGTTGAGTGCATTATTTATTTTCTATCGCACTCGATTTCGCGAAATTTTACGGCCGCAAACTCTCTCCGCAGCCCGTTGGCAAGCAGCAACCTCTCTGCTTGCAGCCACTGTGAGGGAAACCAACGCTTCTCAAGTATCATATGGCGAAGGGTAGATGCTGGTGAAGGTACGGTCCCCAAACCACTAATAAAAGCTCTGCTTTTCGGAGCTTTTCGGCTTCTCGAAAACACCCGAGCCAAGCAGAAAGCAGGCACTACTATCAGAAAACATATAAGTGTTAACATGATCTCGAAGATGTATATTTGCTTTATTATAAACACAGAATTATTGAAATAAATTAATATAACTGTTCCAAATTCCATGTAGATAAACTTTAAAGCATTACTTTGAGTTTCAAGATTTGTAAAACGTGTCAATAATGTCGACGTTCAGGGGTTAAGACAAACATGGTGTTCCGGCACTGGGGAGCGCTGGAATCTACAGAACAGCTGGCTGTTGTCCGCTTCACACTTCTCTTGTCTCAAATTACAACGCACGCCAGTGTTGACAACTACCAAATAATTTACACTATATTTATCGTAAGTTTTCATACAAACAATAAACTGATGTTTTTTCGATAAAACGTATGTAAAACAAAAAAAAGCAATGAAACTCTATCCCGAGACCTGCAAATAACAAAAACGTTAAGTCATAAATGCTATCCAACTCGAAATATTATTTTTATTAATATAATACATTATTAAAAAGAAGAACCAGCGCATGTTCTTCCTATTGTAATGACCTATTATTCGAAAGCTTAACGAGTGGTTGAAGTGAGTGTTCTCTTTTGTTTGGTGTGTTGTGAAGTTACGAAAACAAACATGGATATTTCAAATTTCGTACGGGAAGCTGTAAGTAATAGCAAGTATTTTATTATCAATAACGTGACAAGAATTTTGAACTTAGCATTATGGCCGTTGCGAGAGGAGTTCATGGATATATTATTATTATTTAAAATGTCCTTGCGAGAGGAGTTCATGGATATATTATTATTATTTAAAATGTCCTTTCTTTCCTAGAAAAACTGGGGCAATGGGCTGTATAATTTATATACCCCCCCCCCCATTTTTCGGAGTACTGCATTGCTTTCCTTCCTCTTAAGACCACGCTTCGCTACTGCTTACATCGCATTGCATTCCCGTTCCCAACCAATCACGTGGCCTCCTACCCGACTGCCATGCCATCAAACTGTTTAAATCCAGGTACTATAAATAACCCTGTTCATACAATATATTAATCAAATCCACATTGGAATCGTGTTTTTCACCACAGCTGCAGCGCAATTCAAGAAACAATTCTCATATCGGCATTGTCCAAGTTTGGTTTTGCGGTCACGAAAGAAGTTTGATCGACACACTGTCGGCTTAAACCACAATACATTTTCTTTCAATGGGTAACTGGGGAAGGCAAGTGCAAGGCGCATTTTTCCCACTTTTCATTGTGTTTACTCTTTGGAGGGCGCATTTTCCCCACTTTTATTGCGAGAGCGCACTTTTCCCGGGCGCATTTTTCCCGACACCGGTGGTTTTGGCTGCACCAACCACCAAGGTAAGCATGGAGCGGTTGTTCTCAAGTGTGAAGTTTGTAATGTCGGATTTGAAGTACAACCTTTAATCTCCAACATTTGATGATCTCATGGTCTTGCGGACGAATGCTTTATTCCAAAAGCGTTCTGATCAGCACTTGCCAGCCTTAAACCAAGATGAAAATTCTTTCAGTTCCTCCATTAGCTCCAGTAGTGTTTACGAGTTCGTCGAGGAGGAAGGTGAATAGTCATTGTCTTTCATGCTCACATGTTTGCTGTCGTTTTTCATAATTCTCGTTTGGAAAGACTTTTAAAAGATTAACATTGTAAGATTTATGTATGACCTAATTTCCTTTTTTATTCAAAATTTAAATAATAGCTGTTAAAGTGCAAATACTATGTTACATATGAGGAGGAGGAACTCGTACTACAAAATTATGACCAAAGTTTGTGAAGCATATTTTTAAGTGCTTTTTCTTTAATCCATGGTTATTTGTAGGTGTGAAAATATCCATCGAGGATAGATGCTTATTGCGTTTTTCATAAATTAACAGTTCATACACTATTTTATTTTAATTTTCTATTTTCAGGAATTCAGAAAACCAAACAAAGATATGTAATTACATACAAAAGAGTAAATGACATTTTCCATGAATTGGAAAATTTGCTGCCATAGGAAAATCTAATGTGTATTAATCTTATTGATGTAGTTTTGCGCGAAAATGGACACTTATGAAGCTAGCCACAGCTCACATAGAATTGTATATGTTTTATTAACTACAATTTGGTTGCTGTACTGTGATGACATACGCTACTTTCATAAATGTATTTGTTTAACTACAATTTGGTTACTGTGCTGTGATGTCATACGCTACTTTCAGAAATGTGTGTTTGATTAACTACAATTTGGTTACTGTAATGAAGATACGTAACTTTTTTCACAGTTAATTTTCATCCCATTGTTTGATGCCATTTTGAACTGAATCAACTGAGGTAAAAGTGACGCTGCGGATTCATATAAACTTTTCGTTTTCATTTCACAGATAATTACAAAAAAGTACAATTGTCAGTACAATGTGAGATACAGTTCTTAAATGAAGAAAATGTAAAAGTTACTCAGTATTTTTCTCGATCTCAAACATAGCAAAACGCGCCCAGATCCTTAACATTTGGGTCTGGAAACGGTTTAAGTTCGAGAACTGAAACTTAACTGAAAACTTTCATTCCGGGCCAAACTGGAAGTGAACGTTCAGACCATCCAATTACAGTTCGGGTAGATATACTCCGGTTTCTTTCCAATTTTAGTTCGAGAACTAAAAATGAACAGAAGGGTTTCATTCCGGGCCGAACTAGAAGTACAACCTCAGATCATTCTAGTTACGGTTCGGATAGATATGCTCCGGTTTCATTCCAGTTTCAGTTCGAGAACTGAAAGTGAACCGAAAGGTTTCATTCCGGGCCGAACTGAAACTAAAATCCCAGATCATTCCAGTTGTGGTTCGGACATATATACTCCGGTTTCATTCCAATTTCAGTTCAAGAACTGAAAGTGAACCGAAAGGTTTCATTCTTGGCCGAACTGAAACTAAAACCCCAGATCATTTCAGTTATGGTTCGGATAGATATATTCTGGTTTCATTCCAGTTTCAGTTCAAGAACTGAAAGTGGACCGAAAGGTTTTATTCCGGGCCGAACTGAAACTATAACCTCAGATCATTCCAGTTCTGGTTCGGACATATATATTCCGGTTCCATTCCAGTTTCAGTTCGAGAACTGAAAATGAACCGAATGGTTTCATTCCGTGCCGAACTGGACGTAAAACATCAGATCAACCATTTCTGGTTCGGAAATATATACTCCGGTTTCATTCCAGTTTCAGTTCGAGAACTGAAAGTGAACCGCGATGTTTCATTCCGAGCCGAACTGAAACTGAAACTGAAAGTAGGTTTCAACTGCAATCCCTGCAAATAACATCAAATCATGGTAAAATAACAATATGTGATCGATGCTTATCAAAATTTGATGGAAGAAGTGGGAAAACATGTGAGGAGAAATTAAAGGAACATATTAAATATTGCTCTCTCCACCCTCCTGGGACTTATGATGTTTTATCCAAAAGTGTAAAATTTAGTAATTTCAAATCATTGCTAAAAAATCCATTTGCAATCTGTGGAGATTTTGAAACAATAGCAGAACTAATAGCAACATATTTTCCAGATTCGAATGCATCAAGTACAACAAATATAGCTAAACATAAAGCATGTGGCTTTTCACTAAAATTAGTAAAAACATATGAACAAAATAATTCAGAAGAATTATATTTTTATCGAGGTGAAGATGCAGACCGAAAATTTATTCAAAAACTTCGAGAATGGGGTGAAAAATATGGTCCAATCTTATATAATGATGAAATACCAATGAACCCTCTTACACCAGAACAACAACAGGAACATGATAATACTTTAAGTTGCAGATACTGTAATAGATATTTTAATTCTGATATTGAAAAAAAGAAACACCATAACCATTTTAATGGAGAATATATCCATACAAATTGTAATTTGCAAATAAAAAAACATAATTTTTTCCAATATTTATTCACAATTTGCAAAATTTTGATGCACATTTATTTATCAAAGAATTAGGGTATGATACAGAGAATATCAATATTATACCACGCAGTAAAGATAAATATATTGCTATAGAGAAAACTATCAAATTAGAAAATGGAAAAAGAGTTGTTCTTAGATTCTTGGGTTCATATCAGTTTCTTCCCAGCAGTTTGGCTACTCTAGTGAGTAAATTAACCAACGAGAAATTTGTTTACACAAAAAAATATTTTGGTGAGGACAAGATAGAATTGTTGAAAAGAAAATGGGTCTACCCATATGATTACATGGATAATTTTGAAAAATTTGATGAGACACAGTTACCATCGATAGATAAATTTTATAACAAACTTGATGATAAAAAATATAGCAAGGAAAATTATCAATATGCACACGGAGTCTGGAAAACACTAGATTGCAAAACAATGGGGGATTATCATGACAACTACTTGATCTTGGATACTCTCCAGTTGGCTGATGTATTCGAAACTTTTCGAGAACGTTGTTTTAAATTATATGAAGTAGATCCTGTTTTTATGTACACAACACCCGGTTTATCTTGGCAGGCCATGCTTTTAAATACTAAAGTTGAAATTAGTCTTATTAATAATATTAACCAGTTCATGTTTGTTGAATCTGCTAAACGTGGTGGTATAGTGCAGTGTCCTTTAAGATATGCAATAGCAAATAATAAATATTTACCTAACTATGATCCTAGCAAACCATCTAAATACATATTTTATGTTGATATGAACAATTTATATGGTTATGCGATGACTCAATCACTGCCAATTGGTAATTACAAATGGATGAGCAAAAAGGAACTTGAAGACAGGGATTTCTTAAATTGGTCTGAAGATCATCCAAAAGGTTGTCTACTGGAAGTTGATTTGAAATATCCATCTGATCTCGATCTCCATGACAAACACCACGGATTAGCTATGGCACCAGTTTCTCAGAAAGTCCCAGGTACAGAGGAAACAAAATTGATATTATCTTTCGAAACTAAAAAAATTATGTACTTCACTATCGACTGTTGCAATATTACTTGGAGCAAGGTATGGAACTTACTAAAATCCATAAGGGGTTAAAATTTGAGCAAGACAAATGGTTAAAATCTTATATTGTGGAAAATACAAAGAATAGAATACAAACAAATTCTAAAGATGAAAAAGATCTTTTTAAATTAATAATTAATGCAATATATGGAAAATATACAGACAACAAAAGAAATCGAGTAAGGTGTAATTTGGTATGCGATCCAAAACAACTCAGGAAACTTATTGCTGATCCCACATACAAAGGTTTTACAAGAATTACAGATAATCTGACTCTTATTGAAAAATCCAATAACAAAGTAAAATGTGATGCACCAATAGCTGTGGGTGTTGCAGTTCTAGAATTAGTTAAATTAGAAATGTATAAATTTCATTATGATATTATGAAACCTATATACAAAAATAAAATTGAAATAGCATACATGGATACTGATAGTTTTGTGTATGTGATAGAAACACCCGATTTGTACAGTGATTTGCTAGATATGAAAGAATATTTTGACTTTAGTAATTATCCAGAAAAATCCAAAAATAATCTATTATACAGTTTTGAAAATCAGATGATCCCGGGTAAAATGAAAGATGAGGCATCAGGGTCTATAATAACAGAATTTGCTGGTCTAAGACCAAAAATGTATTGCCTAAATATTGATGGCAAAGAAGAAATTAAAAGAGCCAAGGTTGTAAGTCAACCATGTACAAGAGAACTTACAATGAAAAATTTTAAAGAATGTTTATTTGAGAAGAAAACAAAAAATACATCTTCATATCATCTCACTAGCAAATTGGATGGTGTGCATACTACATTTAAAAATAAAAAAGCTCTTGATGGCAATGATAATAAATTGCAAATATTAGATTGCAATATCCATACTAGAGAATATGGACACGATAATACAAGTAAACATTGTGATATATATAAGTTAAGCATGAACAAGAGAACTTACAATAAAATATTTAAAAAAATATTTATTTAACAAGCAAATTAGCTCGTGTCAATACTACAAAAATAAAGTAGCTCTTAATAGCAATGATAATAAATTGTAAAATATTAGAATGCAATGTCTATACTAAAGAATATGGACACTATAATACAAGTAAACATTGTAATAAATTTTGTATAATATTTTTCTTATTTATTGTAATATCTATTTGAGTTAGGCGGTTGTAGAGTAGCCCTAAGGCTACATTTTTGCTCTAAAATAAAAATAAATAAAAATATATTGCATTATATTGCATTATATATATATATTAGTATTAAATAGTATAAAAATTAAAATTGTTCTATCACTCTTTCATTTTTTACATCATATATGTATGATTTCTCTACAATTAAAATTGCACTGCATATGATATTTTCCGGTAAAGTTTCATGAAACTCACATATTAATTTAATATTTGTTCGATCATTAATAACTACCAATTTTCTTTTTGATGCATTTATTAAAAACATTGGTCTGTGAACTATAAACTCATCTGGATTATAATACATGTCTATGTTACCTTCAGTTACTCGTTTAAAAGCACTAAATGCTTCATATAACTTCAAATAATCTTGTTCTGCAATATTTAAATTATAATTTTCACGAGGGAACAACTCATTTCTGCCATTCTTCAAATACACATTTTTAATTTTACAATTATCAAACTGGCTGCTATCCTTTTCCTCATTGTCATCTCTCCCTGTTTGAAACAGCACAGCTACAAACTCTGGCATGTCATATTGCAAAGATTGGAACTGATTAGTAATGTCAAATTCAAAAAATTTACCCTCCACAGGCTTCTGAATGCATTGATAAGTATAAAATTGAATCGGAATTTGAGGATTTTTCAAAATGTTGGCTTTGTATTTGAGAGCATAATTCGATTCATATTCAACTATAGGCATTCGTAACTCCATAGACTGGATCACACATTTCGCAGCTTCGGGTAAACTAGCCTCATTAGCTGTTCCATCTGCATTTAAAATTTTGTATCTCATGATGGCATTATGATCATTGGGTGCTCTGCGAAATATGACACTCAAACCACCTTTCCACATAATTTCTTTATAATCAGAGAAAAATCCAAATAGCAATCTCATGGGGAACAGTGCTGTGTGACTTGTTGCTTGAATTTTTGTTCCAGCTTCGAACCCACCAACTTTATAATATGCACTCTCTGATTTGGACAGTTTCAATGTCCCTACTGTAGTGGATGTAATTCCAGGGCAATCAATCCTGTCAATCACTGTACCATGCTTTCTGACTTCAATTTGAGAGAATAAGAATGGAACAAAATTACCTATAAGTTTTATATTAGCCCCAGGGAGGGGATATTCTTCACCATTACTTTGTTTTACAATATCAAATTTTATATACAGATCAGATCTATGTGGATGAATGAATCCGTCCCCTACAGTGATGTCATACTGTATCTCTTTGTTGGGCTGATTCAAATTTGCAAATGTCCTCCTGTTTGGAGGGAAGGACTGTAATTCATAACTCTCGATATTTTCCATCTTGGTATTTATTTATATATTTTAAATATTAATTTCTATTACCGCAGTGCTATTAGCACCGGCAAAATCGATGGTTTCATTTTTCTCATTCGTAATTGTTATCTCTATGTAATTAACTTTATCAAGAGAAACAGGGAAATAGACTGGTGGGATTGGGGAATAGAAGATAGGTTCCATAAATTCCGAATTCGGTTTAAATGTAGCAATAATACCTGTCTCCTTGTGACTGCCAATCGAATATTCTTCTGCTTTGATAATCATACCTTTGGCAATGTTACAGTGAATATTCAATGTCTCTATTGCTAAGAATTTCGGTATAAATTTACCTACGTGCCTAACACCTGGTTCTAATTTGCTATTGTTCTCGAATCCTAAAAGTTCTCCCATGTTAGATAAGTCTACTGTTTCATTGGTAGTTACAATTTCTACTCTGTGTGTTACAGAATTTTGAGAAAGCAAGACAGTAGTTGGAAGTTCAAATTGTAAAGTAGATAAGTTATACTGTCCAAAAGGAATAATTATTTTTTCATTACCTACTAATATAGTATTGTTGTAGGTAGTTACATTAGGTATCAGATACATGCTGTAGAATGCTCTCAGAGCTATGGATTTTGGGTAGATAATATCATCGTGAAGATGTAGTTTCAAAACCGAAGTCTCGTTGGAGAGATGAAAAATTCCCATATTTAATATATAATACAGCTTTTTGAAAATCTTTTAATTTGATGTTTGGTATTTTATTTAAAATTCTGAGCATCGTAATGCAAACATGACCACATATAATTTGATCGAAATCTTGAATACGATCGTCGTTGTAATAAATTTTAACATGTTTCAAGTAACGAATTAATTCTGTAGGGGGTACCCCTCCGAAAGAATCGAAAATAAAAGAATTGTCATTTTGTTTATAATAGCATATCCAGTGAGTACCAACTTTTTCGGACTTGTCCAAATTCACCACGCCACATTCTCGAGAGTGAGAACTACCTTTAGGGAGAGAATCAGACATGAAACCCCCCTGAAGTGTTTAATTTTAAATATTTTAATTAAAGATTCAGTGTCTTGGTTGGTAAGAGCTTCTTCTTTTTTTTAATTTTCTGAGTGCTCTAGACTTCACACCTTTGCCTATTTTTTTCTCCATGGCAAGATTATGACGCTTTTGCTCTTCTAGTTCTGCCTTATTTTTTTTTAATCAATTACAGTTTTGGCTATAGCAGCACTGCCCCCGGCTAAGCTCCCAACTGCCCCCAATGCAGCCAGGATAGCTGGAATGCTGAATATAAATCCTCCACTGTGTGTTTTCTTTCTTGCATTTTGCAATCGTTTTAGTTGTGGCGTACTGAGTAATAATTTCATGCCGTTTCCTTTGGCTATACATTGCCTCTTCTTTTCTTGTTGTTTTTTTTAGTTAAAATCGAATTAAGTTTTAAAAGTTTAAGATCGTGATGTGGTATTTGGTACACAACTCCTTTTGGTTTCATGTTGTGGTTGTTGTTGTTATTATTATTATTATTTTTCAGGGTATTTATATTACAAACCCCATCCTAATTTTTGTTTTGTATTCATGGCAATAGTTGTACCCAACGCTGTTATTTTTTCACCCAATGATGCATCTCTGCTTGTTAATCTTCCAAAAGATGCCTCTTCCAGTTTTTGATCAGCCACATGACGATCATTCAGATTTTTGTGTGTGTTGTATGCAATATCATGTTCTTTACAAGCTGCATCCAGAGGATTAATACCCCTGTCCCCTCTTTCTATTCGTTTCTCAACTTTTGTACCAGGACCACAATATTGGTAACCAGGTACATGTAACTCGAACGGAAGTTTATTAATAATATCATTTACTAAACCTCAACCCTCTGATATATTCCAGAATTTAGGAGGTAAAATATTGATAATTTTAATTAAGTATCCTATACCTTTAGGATTGTTTAAAATAAAATTAGCTAATTTGTCACTAATCATGTTTACAATACCCATTTTCTCATTATAGAAATTATTGTTCCCAGTATTTTCTTCCCCTGCTATAACCAGCAACCTATCTATAAGTTTTCTTACATCGTTTACCCACACAAATTCCTTAGGTAGAGTATTGTATTGTTTTATACCACTACCAGTTTTTAGTTGATTCCAGATAGGTTTAATCAGATTTTGTATTTATCCCCGCTGCTTGATTTCACACGCTTTTGACTAGCATCGTTATTTTAGTACAAAGCATCAGAGAGTGTCAAAATTTCAGAATAACTTTGATAATCATCTTCTGTAAAATTTTTTGGTTGTTTTTTGGTAATAAGCTCCCATAGCCCTACGGTACCAGGATATCTGGACCAGCTGTTTCTCCCACCCAAATTAATTTTTATGTTATCCCCTTCAAATGTTACTTTAGACTTGCCAATTTTCCATACTACACCTTCATTACCCTCCATAGTTGGATGCAAACCAAATACTTCATCTTTTTCGAATTTTCTAGTACTCAAATAATCTCTTGCCAGGGGACCCAACTCGATTTTTTCTGATTCTTCTATAGCTGCTTTAGCAGGTGGTTCCTTAAGTACCAGAGGAGTGTGGATACTAGATAATGGCGTAGGAGGGAAATCTGCATAATTTTTAGCAGTAAGAGGTACCAATTCATTGATGAGGTTTTTATTTTGTTATGTAACACTCTTAATCTCTTTACCAAGACCACTGATTGCATCGATAATAGGTTGGTCTTGACGCTTGTGTTGTTCGTAAAAACCTCGATTCTCTGATTTCCAACCTTTGAAACGTTTGGACAAGTACTCTCGTAATTTCGAATTATCTTCTATTTTATGTTTCGTCATATTTTTTTATTTTTTGATTAATGGTTATTTTATATCGTTTCAACGTTTAAGAAGTCGTTGATTTTATTTCTAAACTTACCATTGTTAGGTTTCCGAGTCATGTCGATAGTAACAAATCCAAAATCGTCACTGTCCCAACAAGATGAACAAAATTTTGAAAGTTGGTTGTAATTTAAGTCTCCATGTATACATGTTTCAAATTAGTATGATCTTGACGAAACAAACAGATTAAGTTTGTATTATCTCGTAGTAATTGTTTGGGAATTTTGTAATAGGTTTGAGCTAAATAAAAGCAGTATATTTCTTTGTGACGACCCTGTGTAAAAAAAATTCTAATTTCATTCTGATTTTCCAGAATAACATCATCGAACACCACAACAAAATTTTTCAAACATTGGTCGTGAGGTTTTATTGTTGATGCAAATGTAGCTATGCCCAGTCCCTCGTACAGCTTCATGAGTTGTTGGTATTTCGGTTGTTCTAAACTCTTTGAGAATAAATACAAGTGTATATTTTTCCAATCTAACCAATTGGGGGCAAGCAAGAAATTATCAACCAGCAAAGTGGTTTTCCCACAACCTGATGGGCCTGCAATGAGGCATCTTATGTTATCAGGTAACAACTCTCCATTTTTTTATTAGTTTCCACTACATCTGGCAAACGCTGTACCACATTCCATGTTGGTGTCAAAGAATCACCTGGTTTGCTTTTATCCAAGTTTTGTTTGGCAGACCTAACCATTTCACATACAATTTATTATTTTTCTTCTTCAATATTTTCTCGATTAGATATGTATCTCGATATCTTGTTTTACTACGTTCCTATTCATAGAATCTCCCTTTCAATATTTTGTTATGATTATTTTTTATTATATATGTATTTCTATTCCCTGGTAAAACTTGAAACACTGAGAATAACTCCGTACTCCAATTTTTAGTAAAACCCTTCTCGAATAACTGTTTATATTTACTGACCCTTACCTGATCCCCTATTTTAAACTTTGGCTTCTTGATAGTGTATGTATATTTTTTACAATAAACAGTAGAAATCAATCGTTGCTCATCAGATTTGGTTACCTCAGCAGGTTTCATGTGAATAGTACTGTGTACTGTATTGTTGTAATCATGAACTAGCTCGGGTAAAATTTGCACCCATTTATAATTGGCCTGTAGAGTGAATTGTTTCCACATGTTCTGTTTAATGTTCTGTTGAATCGTTCCACTATACTAGCTTTCAGATCACTGTATGTAGAATAATGGTTAATATTATGTTGTTGCATTAACTTAGCAAATGTAGAATTGTAAAATTCTTTCCCTCTATCTGTCTGTAAATATTCTGGAATCCTTCCCTCACTAAATATCAACTTAAAAGCCTCGGTAACACAAGTACCAGTCTTGGATTTTAGGGGAACAGCCCATGCATATTTGCTAAAGGTATCAATAACTGTAAGCATATATTTGTAACCATGATTTATCTTATCCAAATTTTTTAAAGTCCCCCTTGGAGGGGCCATCTCGATCAGATCAGCCTGAAACAAATCATTTATACCTTTTGTTACTACACTTAATCGCTTGTAATTGCGACGGGCTGGTTTGTGTAATTGACGAGCATCTACGTCATCTAGTCTGCTTAATACCGGTTCCAAGTGTTCGTTGATAGTACGAACCAACTCATCGTACCTAAGTTTCATTTTTACATCAACATACAGTTGTTTATATTCCTCTTTGAGATCGCGAAGTTGAGTAGCAAAACCTGATAAAGCAGATTCTGGACTTGCTTCAAGAGTAGTAATTTGTAACGTAATATTAGAAATTTCAATTTAGAACTCTGGGTAGCAAGATCGTGTACTTGACTTCTGATTTCTGTAAATAATGCATGTAGTTCGTTAATTATTTGATTGTTGGGGAGAGTAGCAACAGTTTCTCTGATTTGCGCAATTTCTGCTTGAATGTTTTTGATATCCTCAGATTTTCAAATTCGGTGTACTGCTCTCCTCATAGCTCTGATTTCCTGAGAAGTAGGCAAAGCAGCTACAGTATTCTGAAGTGTGGTAAGAAATAATTTTATAGCATCGAGTTGTGTTGCATCATCTGCATTTTTCAAAATTTTTTGCAGTTGCGTTATGTCATCCTGCGTAGGTGTAGACTGTTGCAGTGTCTCTAATTTACTCTGAATGTCGTCAATAAGATGATGGAAATGCGATAATTCTGATTCAGTATTCAAGCTTTCAAGCTTAGTAACTTGCTGTTGAACTAAAGCTAGAATATCAGTAATGCCAGGCAGTTTCGATTCCAGAGTTTCCTGTACACTTGATAGCTAATTTCTCTTAGTTGCCATAGTATCTTCTATGTGAGCTATGGTGCCTTGTATCTTCCCAAAATCTTCATAAGTCTCCAACTGCAATTTGATGCCGGCAACGCTCCGAGCAATAGCATTTAATTCAGAAGATGAAGGTAAATTATTGATAAAATCTTCCAATGTCTGTAGTTTCGATTGAACTTCTGTTATAGCTGTATGCAGTTCATCTGTCTGTAATTCAGATTTGATACTTTGCAATGTAGGAACTTCGAAAGATTGAAACTGTTCTTGCAATTTAGCAATACTAGCATTTGCCTGCTCATATTCTTCTTGAGTTTTGATATTCTGGATGATGGTTTGCAGTTCGGTACGAATACTATTTGCCTGGTCATTTAATTGCTGTTTCAGCTGTTCGGTATTCGTTCTCTGGATTTGTCTAAATTTATCAAGTTCTTTTTTCAAGTTGGCAATATTCTCTTCTAAGTTCTGAAGATTTTCTATTGAAGCTAAATTAGTATATTTCTCAAGCAAAGATTTGAGTTCTCCATCAATTTTTACTGTAGGATCAATCAGTTGAGTTTGAAGATTTGTAATCTCTGCTTGAATATTTAGATTTAGCGAATTCTGTAATATGAGTAAATCTGATTTCAGTTTCTTTAGACGTTCATCTAAACTAGCAATCTCGCTGGAATTATCTGGAATCTCCTGTCGCCTTCTATTACCAAATATATCCATGTTTTTTTTAGGTATTTTATATATTAATAAGAGGATAGATTATTCTTATTTCGACAAACAGAGGAATCAATTTATCATACTCTCCAATTATCTCAGCATACAAAAATTCACCAGCTTCCACATCATAAGACGTATCAGGAAGTAATGTACTATGTTTAATCCTGTACAAATTTCGACCTATGTGTACAATTGCTGAATTGGGTTGAGAGATACTTATTTGAACTTTCCCTGTCACAGGGATTTCATATGATGTTTGGTTATTGTTGAATACATGTAATTGTTTACCCGTATCCTCATCCACTTGGTACCAAATACTATTAAGATGGATGATAACCAGACCTCTTAGTTTACGATAAATATCTCTAATAATATCCATATTTACTGGAGTTCTCTCTATTGAAATAATCTTCTTAAAACCAAACACATTCATGGGCATTATTTCCTTTGGGTATTTTATTATCGAGTTGGTCTCAAATTAAAGAGAACATCAAAACAAAACGAATGCAAAAAAACCGCACCTTTCTATGTCGCTTGGTTCTCGAGATAAAGGCTTTTTAATAATTTTGGAAAATATTCAGAAGAAAAGAATCAAAATGGGAAAAGGGAGGAGGGGGAATCTATTCATATACTACTTCTCATGCTATGAATGGGAAAGAGTAATAATCCTTTTCATGTCTACACATCCCCCCAATGCTCAAAATTATGCTATATTTCCTGTGACGAGTATTGATTAGAATATAAAAGTTACTGACGCATGCCAATTTGACCTTAGTAAGGAAATGTATTGACGTACGTTAGAAGCTTGCACAATATTGCATAATAAATACGTATGTTTTCAACACTCTTCATAATGTCATCTTTTAGTCAATAGGTAAGTTTTTAAATCGGGGTTTCCCCGTTTTATTTATATTGCATTCGTAAGGTATAAAAGGGATCGCATACGAATGTTCGGATATTTCGTTGTAGCAGGGGGTGGTGAACAGACATGCTTGCTATAACTAAAGATATGTGTTAAAATATATATATAGAGGCACAGTTCAGGGCTTCAGTGACTCGTTTTCTTCAGAATTTTACATACTCTACATAGCACTGCAGCACTCATAACTTAGAATATATACACGCATTTAAGAAATAGGGTAACTTCGGTGATTAACGCCACCAATTGGGCATTTCGTTCTAGAAGTCGTACATTTTTATTGTTAGGAACATGAAACTTACATGTATAGGAGAATGAATTTTCCTCTATTGTGTAATAATAAAATATTGATTGCACTGTTATAATGAAAGCAATGAAATACTAAATTCTGTGTTAATGCAAAAAGGCGTTATTTCCAGACCTGTCGGGTAATAACGCCATGTTCTTAATTACAAGTAAAACATTCACATTATCCTAATTACAAATAAAACATTCACATTTTCTTTACTAAACTGTACTTGGAAAAATAATTACTGTAGTAAGTTATTAGAAAAAACGTCTTTTTTTTGTCTTTTCGCGATACCCAGTCCCTCAAAGTTCTGCGAGGAACGTGCAGCACATGCCATCTTCATCCCTTGTTTGATGGCCGCCATAGCTTGCCTCAAGTCATCTACTGACCATTTGGCCCGTATAATTCTACATTTCCTCGCCATCTGAAAGAGGAAATTAACCGAGAATAAATATCTGTACGCCTCGAAAGTAACTGAGCAAGGATAAACCTATTTTCGAAATCAACATTTCCTTAAATTTGAGTTTAAATTGAGTGGCGTTATTCCCCGACACGATGATGGCGTTATTTTCCGAAACAACAGATTCCAGTTTAACCAACTGTTCTAAGCTTACGACACCGACCATGAAAACCGTACACACATCATTCACTTACGTAATAAACGTATTGTGTACGTACAGCATTGTTAACATTTAAAATCTAATCCTACAATAGAAAAACACTCACCTTTGTCGGCGCGATGAAAATGTGGACCCTTTTTCCTCGAAACGCAACTCAAACGTTTACACTGTTTAAACTGTTTCTCTTAAATGAAGGCTCGACAATGGCAACCGTTCTTATCAGCAATGCTACCAGGCACCATTGTTTATCGCACAACGGTGAGTCACCCCTTAACTTTACATGAGTCCATGTTTTCAGAGTTGAAACTTTGAAATGGCGTTGTTTCCCGCCTGGCGTTATTCACCGAAGTTACCCTAATTATATACGCAGCACTGCAGCACACATAACTTAGAATATATACACGCATTTAAGAAATAATTATATACGAAGCACTGCAACACACATAACTCAGAATATACATGCATTTAAGAAATAATTATATTCGCAGCACTGTACAGTGCTCATAACTCAGAATATACACGCATTTAAGAAATAATTATATACGCAGCACTGCAGTACTCGTAACTCAGAATATACACGCATTTAAGAAATAATTATATACGCAGCACTATACAGCATTGAAAAATAACTCAAAATCACTATCAATATATCTATTTCTCTTAAAAAATGTAATAATTGTAAATATATGCTCAAAAGTAAATTTTGTCCCCTATGAGTGAGCTTTGATAAAAAAAATAATTTTATACTATAAAAATGGTAAAAATTGAAATTTTTTAATCTTTCCCCCCTTAGAAAATTAGCTGAAAACAGGGTAAAATAAATAAATGGCCGGAAACGAACCAATATCACTACTCTAGCATGTAATTTCCACACGAAAGTAGGATTGAAAAAGCTCCCAAAATCAATACAGGCTGAATGAATGTCTTCATATTTTCCTGAAAAGTCATCCTTCTTCATCAAATAGTTAGTTTAAAAATATAATTATGTATGTGCCATTGAATTATAATATTCGTCGCCACATATCAGAATCTGCTATGTTGACAGAAGCTTTAGAGCACGAAGGGGTTGGAAACACTAACCTTGCACAAAAGCACGTCTTCGGCTGTCTTCGTTAATATACATACACAACATTAATTTATAGTCTATGAGCAATGTGTGCACAGCTTAGAGACACTATACCATGAAGCGTATTGCTTTCAAATTAATGTAATTAGAGAGAAGGGACATTGAAAATTTGGAGCCGGACGGGTAAAAGTGCAATCTTCAGGAGAAATCTCCCTAATAGCAATAGCATACTTTTCCTCACAGCGGCTTGTGTCCTTGTCCGTAAAACTCCAGTTTCGTAAGCTGAAATCCTAGGTTCCATTCCACGTGTGGTCAAAGTTCTTTTTTCCTTTTTCTGCCAAACGGGTGCCACCAAAAGTATTCCATTTATACTTTGTTGTTGTTCGTGTGGCAAAGAGAAAATAATAATTATTTTTGATTTGGAACGTATTTTTTTTCATTATTGCGTTGTTACTGTATATGACAACCACTTCTGATGTTTTCTTCTGGTAACAAATCCCACCTTAAGATCAAACGTTATATTTCTGTGAAAGAAAAATCACAGAATTTAAGTTCGAAACTTTGGGTTACATCGATAAGTGAATATTAATGTTTTCCGTCATTCATTTGGTTTCAATTCAATATAGGTTTCCCTTTGGCACTACTTTTTGACATTTCAATGTTTTCTATTTAATTGAAAGTTGGCGGCTTTCACAATTATGTTATGCATTAATCATATTCGTAAATGCCAAATTGAGCCGAAATAATTTAATATAATTTCTAAACATGTCACATGTAACTTTTTACGTTGAAAAAAATTTTAAAAAAATGGTCTCACCAGGTTTCGAACTCAGGTCATGAACTTTCAGACTTCTAATTTAAAGAGTAAAAGGAGATGTGTCAGCCCCACGACGCATGCGCTCTATGCACTCATTGTGTGCGAAGGTTTCTGCATGGAACCTCACTCTTGCTTCCTGGTGAGGAGCCAGTTTCGACGGAAATACTTGATTCCTTATCTTTAGGGAGACAATTTTATGGTAAATAAAATCTGAGGAGAGCGGTAAATAAAATGTTAGATCAACGGTATATACCAGCGGTGGAAAAAAAATTGGCACACACTTTTTCATCATGAGAGGAAACAACATACAAAAGAGCTATACATTGATAAACTACTTCATTTGTATATACTGTACACATACACAAGTACTTAGATTTCAACTGTAATTGCCAGTAGCGGCGAGTGGGTGGGGCAAGGAAAGTTTACTTTTCTTGCTAAACAAGGCTTAGTATTTAGAGGCCATATGTTATGTGATCGAAGATAAAACGTTCTTCAGCTGCAAGTGGTAGGAAACTTTAGGCAAACGTTTCGTTACAAATAGACAGTTAGCGCGCACAACTTCGATTGCCGGTTTTTGCGTGTTTTCTTCTTAATTTGATGATATTTCACGGTTATTTCGCGAAAAAGCGTTCATTTCTTGGAAACGCACACATTTCGCATTACTTCGCGAATAAAACTCATGCATATTTCATCATGGGGGGTGTAGTTACGTGCAGAATGTTTAAAATTGCATCTTTTTTTTCACATTTCGGGATTTCGCGTCCTTACTTATCTTTGTCTAGCGCTGTCGCGACAGCGCGAGAAGAGGAAGTTTCAATTACATAATTTGTTGGCTGATTTACTTTCATTAATTTCTACTTCTATTTTCTGTTACTTTTTGCTAATCGCGAAGATGAGGATGTATGGCGATAAGTTGAATGATTCAATCACAAACACAAATGAACAGCACACACATGTTAGTCTGGAAGGGGAGCTAGGGTGGCGTGCCTCCGCTTGTAAGTAAACATAAAATATAGGACGCAAGGAAAAATGGGTTGGAAATTAAAAATGACGAAGATTAGAAAAATTGTAAATTTAATCTTATTGGAGGAAGGAGTAGCTACCAATGGTAAGAGGGATGAGAAAATGCATCTTGAAAAATATCACAAATTATTCAAATATCTAAATCTAATTATCAATAAAATGAATTTACGTTTGTTTACTAAACATAACATCAACGATTTTCGTCCAATAATAGTAGTTAAAGATTATTTGTGTTTGTTTTTAATAAAAACACCTTCATGGCAGACACCAATGTCTTGACTTTTAAATTTTAACAGTAAATTCCTCCTTCCATCCAGAAATTACCGATATAAAATCCATCGTGCAACCAGTCTGTTAATGTTTGTTTGTGTGTGTGTGGCGGGGGGGGGGGTGAACCGAGGGAAGTGACAAATGAATGACGGAAAACATTAATATTTACTTATCGATGTAACCCAAAGTTTTGAACAGAGTTTGATCTTACGGTGGGATTGTTACCAGAAGGAAACATCAGAGTGGTTGTCATATACACGGAGTTTCAGTAACAAGGCAATCAAGAAGAAATACGTTCCAAATCAAAATTATACCACACGCATAGACCTTTCAATAACTATGTTCTCCTTGCCACACGAACAACAACAAAGTATAAAGCTGTGACTCGGTGAAATACTTTTGGTGGCACCCGTTTGGCAGAAAAAGGGGAAAAAAACTTTGACCACAAGGGGAATCGAACCTAGGATTTCAGCTTACGAAACTGGAGTTTTACCGACATAGACAAGCCGCTGTGCGGGAAAGCATGCTATTAGGGAGATTTCTCCTGAAGATTGCACTGTTACCCGTCCGGCTCCAAACTTTCAATGTCCCTTCTCTCTAATTACATTGATTTGAAAGCAATACGCTTCATGGTATAGTGTCTCTAAGCTGTGCACACATTGCTCACAGATTATAAGTTAATGTTGTGTGTATATTAATGAAGACGATCGAAGACAATAGCAGACGTGCTCTTGTGCAAGGTTAGTGTTTCCAACCCTCAATAATCTTCGTTCTCTAGCTTCGGTCAACATAGCAGATTCTGATATGTGGCGAGGAATCTTATAAGTCAATGGCACATAAATAATTATATTTTTAAACTAACTTTTTGACGAAGAAGAGTGACTTCTCAGGAAAATTATGAAGACATTCATCCAGCCTGCATTGATTTTGGGAGCTTTATATCTTACTTTAGTGTTCAAATTACAAGCTAGAAAAGCAGTTTGCATACGTAAGAGAAAGTAACAAAAGGGATCCTGAAGTCACATTATTCGGGCCGTGATAAATATTCTTATTGCCTTGGATTGTTTATTTCCTCCCGTCCGCATCTAGAACGTCAATATATTTTATTTTTTGTTAGCTTCGCTTTTTTTCCACTTTTAGTTAATTGCGCCGAAGAAGATAAATGATGCTATACAGGCACGTATCCAGAGGGGGGCTCGAGACCTCTCCGAAATTTTTCGATTTACACTAGATAAAATGAGGTTTTTGGCTTGTGTGTGTGAAATAAAATATTGTGATTATAATTTAAGGAGAAATATAATTATCGAGGAAAGGCGGAGAATGTTCTAGAACCCTGAAGGATAACCCTGCTATTGATAATATTGTATGTAAACTTTTCTTGCTCTTTCGGTGTTGTCGCAACGAACCTGAGCATTTTTTAAAGAGTTGTCAGCATTTGAAAGTTGCACAACAAGCACTGTTGAAGGTAGCGCCATGAGTCGGGCGATTGCATTACTACAAAAAAAGTGCGGAACATTCTAGAATATAATATGGATATAAATACGCGGATTCAATTTCACACCAGTTGGTCTGTTCACCAGAATAATTCAATAAGACTTCACGAGTAAGTGTGGCAGTCGATTAGTGATCAGTCAGTGTCCATTGACAGTTTTACAAGATGTAGAGATTCCGGGGGAGGAGGGGGGTGGAGAGGACTAGTGACACATTATCCTGGAAAGTGCTGAAGTCTACCACTATTAGTACCGTACAAGTTCGAGTCCAAAGCTGAAGACATTGCCGACAGTGTAGTGCTAGTTTCGGGTCATGAGCCGAAGAGATCGAAGGTCTCTAAAGGAAATATTTCAGCAGTAATGGTCATTGGAGCATCATTTAAAAAAATAATAAAAAAATAAAAAAGGAAATAAGCTGCACAGATCGACTGAAAATCTAAGTTTTGAGTGACGATTTATTAGTGACCGGACCAAGTTTCGTGTATGCAGTCCGAGAGTTTCGTGGGTTAAAAAAGGACTTTTAAGTCAACTGTTTTGGAAAAACACTCAAACACTAACTACCACAAAGGGACAGCCATGAAGGCCGAAAATTTTATGAATGTCGAGAAGAGAAAGCAAGAAGATTTTGCTTATGTGAAAATTTTAGCGGAAATAGCAAGCTCGACCATGACTCCAAATCCAGGGTCTCTGGCATATACCGTGCCATTCTTTGTTCTACCAACTGAGCTACCGAGTCACCCTTGGCTTCGCTTGATCTTTTGCTGTCTCTGTAGAGCAATGGTACGGTGTGCCTGGTGGAGTCAGCATTTTCCGCTAAAATTTCTGCATGGCACATCTCTTGTGTATGTCCAACCGTAAGATGTTGCCTGTTTAATTAACAAGCACAGAAAAAGGAGATAGAATAAAACTAAGGGACATTCCCACCGGTTGACAAGATATTTTTCTTCCGTGGTCAACACGAGCTGCCGTTTCAAGGTGACAATGAGATTGACCCACCAGGTTTTACACCGAAGCTACAAGCTATACGTGTCGTTGAGGATTTCACAAATCGAACACAGGCATGTGCAGCCTGTCGTGCCTCTACGATGCGAAAAGTTTCTGTTGATTGGGTCACTCATTGCAAACGACGTGTGTGTGCCTTCGGTCTGAATTCTTCCTAAATCTTGAAGATCCAAGTCACAAGGATGGAAAGTTAGGATTTTTGTTAAGGTTACGTTTCGAAGGCAGGTGACAACACCATAAAGGATCATATCCAAACCTGGGAGAACACATTCGAATGGATTGTCCATTGCATAACAGATTCGTGAAACGGACACACATACACATACTGAGATTGTTTCGGCACAAACACAACGTTCATACATTGCAACAGAGGAGTCGAGTGATAAAAAATGTCCTGACATCACGTTCTGAAAGAAGAAGAAGGAATCGCCACCATCGACCTTAAACCTTGCGAGGTTCTATCTATACCCCTGTAAAAATGATGTTTAGATCCCCCCCCCCCCGAAAAGAATTTCTGGATACGTGCCTGATGATATGGGCAAATTGATGAAGGGACACTCGCAAAGAACACCCACGCTCAGGTCGGAATTCGAACCCGGGTCCTCTTGGTGAACGTCGACTTTCCTGTTACGTTAATCTAGGGAAAGATGTAATGGAATCACCATCCACTTCCCTCTGCTTTCAAATGAACATCAGCTTTTCGCAAGCAAAGGGATTGAGGCAGGTTTTTTTTGTTGTTTTTTTATTAGTTATGGGATACTGATTATCTCGAACTTATTTTCCTGAATTTTCCCGCCATTCTCTTTTAAAATTGGACACTGCATTGTAACCGTTTCTTTTCACTTGGCAAGTCAGAAAATTCCCTGCATCCGGTGAAAAACTTCCGTGGTAAGCAACACTGCAGAGTGCTGTTTACCCGAACCTTTACTTCGGCTGGACTGCCACACTCGATCGGCTCCGAAGTTGATCTTTAACTCAAACGAGTGTGTCAGATTTTCTGAACAGAACTGTACATGTAGTCACCAGTGGCGTAGCGTTATAGTACGCCCGTACGCCCGGCGTTCCCAGATTTAAAATTTCAAAAATGTTTAAATGTTGTGATTATAAAGTAAAACGTGACTAATTTCATATATGTTTGACCTTCATGGCATTATAATAGCAATTTTTCGCGATCTGCTTGCAACGCTTCACTCTCAACACTCGATCTAGCATCTCTTTTCAATGCCTTTCCCGGCCGGACGCCGAGCATATTCGGCGTACAGGACTATATTCCTTGCTGCCTTTCTGGAGGGAAAGCTTCGATTTCTACAGCACGCGCGTAAATGCTCTCTCGTACGCCAGCGTACGGAGCAGAGAGGTCTAACCGTGATTGGTTCATGTGGCCCTTCCTGCCTTCTGAAGCAGACGACAGAGGTAGAATTCCTACCCGGTTCTTCGCGCTCATGCAACTCGTGCTATGTGATGCTAAAATACGCACTATTGACTGACGTAACTTTACCAATCTCAAATATACTTCTTTTTATTGGCCACTGCATTGTATAATTTATCTCACGAACAGCGATGTGCATTAGAAACTAAAAGATCAACACAGTTTTTGTCAAATAAGTTGGTGAAGTCCTCGTGGTAGAAATTCAGCCTGTAGCTGCTCTACCACTTAACCCACAAAACTATTAATCTTTTATTGTATTTTTTCGTTATTATCTAACTACTTAATATTGTCTCAATGGAAATGTTTAGCATTCATTTGAAAACTCTTAACATCGAATGGTCTCTGGACAAAATTATTTTAAAATGTTTATCAGCATTCTCAAGATGTAATAAACAGTGGTCTGAATTACTAACCGGCACTGTTACGTCAGTACAGTGTACGATATTTGGAACATCCACTCTGCTTTGCACAGTGCGCCAAGACGACAGAGGTCCCTGGTTCGAATCCCGGCGTGAGCACGGGTGTTCTTTGTCAGTGTTCCTTCATCAATATCATCACTCATATTCATATTCACGATTAACCAAAAGTGGTAGAAAAGCGAAGTAAAATAAACTAAATCAATCAGTAGTTGGATCATCCACAACAATGACATCTACTGTTGTGCAGAGGCGCTTATGATTCAGGTAGGTTTTTAATGATTTGCGTCATGCAGAAAGGTATAAAACGCCAGAGTTCAAAACATTTGTGGCATAGTGAGGCATCTAATTTTCTAGCTAAAACATACATGGATGATGATGTTATATTGAAAACCCAGCTGACTTCAGGAAAATAAACAATACCTGTGGCGACTAATTCCATAAGTAAATTATTAAGCAAGAAAGGGCCGACCCTTCCTTCGGACTTGGCGCTCCCAATCGAAATGTCCATGCTACGCCACTGGTAGTCACTTGGAAATAGCAAATATTGGTTGTGTAACAGCTAACCTTAACTTCGTTTCCTCGTAGTACTCCCCGTAAGTGCTTCTTGCAGGCTAATAAGAGTCTGGCGTGTGGTCCTATGCCTCCTACAATCCTCTGTAAGGTTCGTATTGTCCTATGAAATTTTGTTATACATGCTAAGTGCCCCCTTTACAGCCTAAGCATTAAGCTTCAATCAATGGAATTTAGGCCTCAGGGACATATAGTGATTGTAGTAAGAATAAGCCTCGTATGATATAAGAGATACAAATAACCAGTGACCTGCACTGAGGAGTAGCTAGTCTAGCAGAGATAGATCAATCAATCTCAAATCTCTAATTATTTTCAAATCACAATATTTATTGTTTTGTTGAAACCACAGTTCATATGCAACACTTTTTTTCACGCGCTTCACGTCCCTCGGGGGTTCAGCGGCCTAGTTCGCTCTTTCTCCGCCTCACAGTTCCAGTTAGAAACGGGTTTTCGAAGGGAAGATTTCTGCC